>NW_028080032.1:5283911-5311305 GCF_014824575.4 Sturnira hondurensis | reverse complement strand
GATTTCTCAAAAGAGACCTTACAGGCAAGAAGGGGCTGGAAAGAAGTATTCCAAGTCATGAAATCCAAAGACCTACAGCCAAGATTGCTTTATCCAGCAAAACTTTCATTTAGAATGGAAGGACAGATAAAGTGCTTCTCAGATAAGGTCAAGTTCAAGGAGTTCATCATCACCAAGCCCTTATTATATGAAATGCTAAAGGGACTTATATAAGAAAAAGAAGATGAAAAATATTAACAGTGAAAGGACAGCAAACACACAGCTATTAACAACCACACCTAAAACAAAAGCAAACCAAGAGGACAGCTAGATCAGGAGTGGAACCATAGAAATGAAGAACACATGGAGGGTTAGAAACGGGGGGTGGGAGGGGGAGAAGGGAGGAGAAGGGACAGAAAATAGCATAGATGGTAGGTAGAAAATAAATAGGGGGGAGGGCGAGAATAGTGGGGGAAATATAGAATCCAAAGAACTTGAGACAGGTGGTTATAAACTAAGGGGGGCAGAATGGTGGGGGAGGGAGGGTGCGGGTGGAAGGGATTGAAGGGGGCGGAATAGAACAACTGTAATGGTATAATCAATAAAATATATATAAAAAATAAAATAAAATTTCCTTTCATTTTTATATGTATCTGAGGTGGTGGAATTGCTGGATGATAAGGTACTTCTATCTTGAAATTTTTGAGAAACTTCCATACAATTTACATTCTTATTTACAGTGCACAAAGATTCCCTTTTCTCCACATCCTTGCCAACATTTATTATCTCCTGTCTTCTTGATGACAGCCATTCTAACAGGTGTGAGGTGATGTCTCATTGTGGTTTTGATTTGAATTTCCCTGATGATTAGTGATGTTAAGCATTTTGCTCTGTAACTTTTGGCTGTTTGTATGTCTTCTTTGGAAGAAAGTTTATTCAGTTTTTCTGTTTTTTAATTTTTTAATGGATTGGTTTTTGGTTTTTGCTATTGAATTGAAGGAGTTCTTCATATATTTTGGATATTAACTCGTAATAGATATATGATTTGCAAATATGTTTTTCTATTCTATAGGTTGCCAGTTCACTTTTGTAATGGATTCTGATGCCATATTTAAAAAATTACACGCTTATAACTGCTATTTCTTATTTGGGGGCCTGAATTATCTCCTCAGCTCCATCACCTGTATTATATTGGGCTAAATTCTTTTAATATATTTATATAACAGTTAATATTAAATGTGTTAAATCAATATTTAGTATGTTAATATTACTGCTGAAGTAATAAATATATGATGTTTATGTTTCTTGTCTTTTTTATGGACAATAATGTTCATTAAAGTTTTAAGTAGTTCTTCCTTTCTCCAGCCTTGTTGAGATATAATTGACATATAACCTTGAGTAAGGGTGAGGTATACGGTGTGATTATGTGATACACGTGAATAGTGTGAAATGATTACTGTGATAAGGTTAGTTGATACATTTCTCACCATACATGGTTATCATTTCTCTTATGGGTGTGGTGCGAGTTTTTAAGATCTACTCTCATAGCAACATTCATAGACAAAACATTGTTGTTAACTACGGTCACCATGCCATACACGAGGTATTTCCTTTCATGTAGAAGCTTTCTCCCTGGAATTAATAATGACCTCTCTTCCTTTTTCATTTGCTTAGTTATATAAGTACCTGTAGCTATTCTCCTAAATGCCTCAGCAATCATTGCCCAGAAATAATTGTCTTTCTTGATGTATTACTCCATTTTCATGAAGAATTCTTTTTGTTATTTTTCTTTGAAAAGTACGTCAGGGAGAACATACTATGGAATCTCGAATGTTTGAAAATGTCTTTATTCTGCATTCCCTTTTTTTCTGCCTTGTACAATTTGTTATTTTTTAAAAAAAATTTAATTCACTGGGGTGAAAATACCTAATAAAATTTTATAGGTTTCAGGTGTACAATTTTATAATACATCATCTGTATATTGTAGTGTGTGTTCACCACCCCAAGTCAAGTCTCTTTCCATCACTGTTTATCCCCACTTTACCCTCTTCTGCCTGCCCCACCCGTCTTTCCCTCTGGCAATCGCCATACTCTTTGTGTCTATGAGACTTTTTCTCCTTAATCCATTCACCTTTTTTAACTCAGCCTTCCTCCTCCCTCTCCTCTGGCAGCCGACAGTTTGTTTTCTGTATGTTTGAGTCTGTTTCTGATTTTTTTTTTTTAGTTTACTTTGTTTACTACATTCCATACACAAGTGAAGTTAAGAATGTCTGCATTCATGACAGGTAGTTTGGCTAGATATAGAATAACAGAATAACCCTGGCTGGTGTAGCTCAGTGGATTGATCATGGGCCTGCAAACCAAACAACTGCGGTTCAATTCCCAGTCAGGGCACATGAGTGGGTTGCGGGCCAGTTCCCAGCAGGGGACGCAAGAGAGGCAACCACACATTGATGTTTCTCTCTCCTTCCCTTCCCTTCTAAACATAATAAATAAAATCTTTAAAAAAAAAGAATAACAGAATAACAGTTCCCCAAGTAATTAAGCTCAGGAAGTAGTCTCTCAATTGTGTTAATTATATCATTTAAGTCAATCATATGTTATTTAACTCCGTTTTTTCTTTTGAATTTTGAAGACTTTTACCCAGCTATTTCTAATATTTATTGGACTGTTGAGAAATCCAGTGCCATGTGACTCCTATTTTTATTTGTGAAATCTGTATTTTTCTCTCTGAAGCTTTTAGGATACTCTCATTATTGATGGTATTCTGAAACTTCATGAGAGCTCTTTGAAAGAGTTTTTCATCATTTATTTTCCTGGCTACTCACTGGTCTCTTTTTGCCTATGAGTACATGCTCTCAAGTTCTAGGACATTTCCTTGCATTATTTATTTGATTAGAATCTTTTTTTTGTTATTATTTTCCTCCTTTGGCCCCTGAAACATCCCACAGCAGACAAGAAAACCATTATCTCAGGGGTATGATGACACAGAAATTTCATTTCATCACGACTCCTAAGGCTGAAGCTTATAAAGGAAAGTTTTTCTTTAGATATATTTTATTGATTATGCTATTGCAGTTGTCCCATTTCCCCTCTTTATTCCCCTCTGCCCTGCACATCCCCTCCCACTGCTTTAGTTCATGTCCATGGGTCATATGTACAAGTTCTTTGGCTTCTATATCTCCTATACTATTCTTAACACCCCTGTCTATTTTCTACCTACAATTTATGGTACTTATTCTCTGTACCTTCTCCCCCTCCCCCTCCCACTCCCCCAATGATAACTCTTCATGTGATCTGCATTTCTGTGGTTCTGTTCCTGTTCTAATTTGCTTAGTTTTTTTTTTTTTGTTTTAGGTGTGGTTGTTAATAATTGTGAGTTTGCTTTCATTTTACTGTACATGCTTTTTATCTTTTTTCTTACATAAGTCCCTTTAACATTTCATATAATAAGGGCTTGGTGATGATGAACTCATTTAACTTGACCTTATCTGAGAAGCACTTTATCTGTCCTTCCATTCTCAATGTAAGATTTGCTGGATAGAGCAATCTTGGATGTAGGTCCTTGGCTTTCATGACTTGGAATACTTCTTTCCAGCCCATTTTTGCCTGTAAGGTCTCTTTTGAGAAATCAACTGACAGTCTTATAGGAACTTCTCTTGCTGCTTTAAAGATTCTCTCCTTATCTTTAATCTTGGGTAGTGTAATTATGATATGCCTTGGTGTGTTCCTCCTTGGGTCCATCTTCTTTGGGACTCTCTGAGCTTCCTGGACATCCTGGAAGTCTATTTCCTTTGCCAGATTGGGGAAGTTCTCCTTCATTATTTTTTTCAAATAAGTTTTCAATTTCTTGCTCTTCTTCTCCTTCTGGCACCCCTATGATTCAGATGTCAGAATGTTTAAAGATGTCCTGGAGGTTCATAAGCCTCTCCTAATTCTTTTGAATTCTTGTTTCTTCATTCTGTTTTAGTTGAATGTTTCTTTCTTCTTTCTGCTCCAAATCATTGATTTGAGTCCCGGTTTTCTTTCCGTCACTGTTGGTTTCCTGTACATTTCCCTTTATTTTAGCATAGCCTTCATTTTCTCATCTAATTTGCGACCATATTTAGCCAATTCTGTCAGCATCCTGATTACCAGTGTTTTGAACTGTGCATCTGTTAGGTTGGCTATCTCTTCATTGCTTAGTTGTATTTTTTATGGAGCTTTGATCTGTTCTTTCATTTGGGCCATTTACATTTTTTGTCTTGGTACACCTCTTATGTAGTAAGGGGTAGAGCCTTAGGTGTTCACCAGGGCAGGGCATCCCATGTTGCTGCGTTGTGACACTGTATGTGGGGGAAGGGCCCAAGAGGAAACAATGCTGCTTGCTCGGCTCTCTTTCCACTCGCTAAGTGGTGTTCAGTCACTTCCCTTGCTACCCACAAGCAAATTGGGCCCTTCTGGTGCCTATTCCCAGGTGGGTGGGCTTGTGTCCATTCTAGGACCCTGTGGGTCTCTCCAAGGAACTTTTCTGTGAGGCTGGGAGTTTCTCCCACTGCTGCCTCAGCCCCCACAGGTGTTTTCAATCAGAGGTTTGAGGCTTTATTTCCCTGCACTGAAACTCTGGGTTGGGTGGTCTGTCTCAATCCCTAGTTGTTCTTCTTGGTTTATCTGCATGTGAATGTGAGACTGCACAGTCCGAAATCCCCCGCTCGGGGGGTCCGCCAGCTGCCACCTTGCAGTGAGTCCTCTCTGCCCAACTGCCTGTCTCTGCCCTTCCTCCAGGTCTGGAAGAACGTTTCTTCTTTAACTCTTTGATTGTTGGACTTCCATACAGTTTGATTTTCTGTTAGTTCTGGTTGTTTTTTGTTTTTAAATTTGTTGTTGTCCTTCCTTTGGTTATGTGAGGAGGCACAGTGTGTCTACCTATGCTTCCATCTTGGCCAGAAGTCCTAAAGGAATCTTTTTAATGAAATCCTTTTGATACCCTATTGGTACCCTATTTAATTAAGATTCTTTTCATGCTTTCTGTTTGAAGGTAACTACAGCTGGAGGGGCTTCAGTTGTTTCTGTATTTTTAATCAAGGGCAAGCCAAGACGCTTTACAATGTCTTCTTCAGTTTCAAGCACTGGCCATCCCTCCTGTTCTGTCCTCTTCTCTCCCTGGCTCTGTGCCTTAACCTGAGAAGCTAATAATAACAAAAATGGCTAATGTGGATCTGGCCTTACTGTGTTCTAGAAAATAATGATGACTCAAGATTCCTGCATCTCTCTATCACTCCTTCCGTAATCACTGTTAACAGATTGTGGGTATTAAGATTGAACCATATGAAAAACAGGTCAAAAACAGTTGAATATGCATAATCTCCCAAGGTTTGAAGTAGTATACTTCCTTGCAGATAGATGGTTACTCTTTAAGGAGGTGGAGAAGGGAGGAAGAACACGTAGGAATAGCTTGTAGGTTTGCAGAATTTAGCTAAGGTTTAAAATTTTAAAATTATAAAAATTTTAAAGGGTGAGAGCATCTTGTGGAAGGAAGGTCAAAGGCCAGTGGTGAGAGGTGTTCACTGAGGTTGGAAATGTGAAAGTTGTCTTTTCCCTGTTTGATCTAATGTGTGGTTTTCTCAAACAGTGCTAGGCAATTGAAGGGCTGGCAGATGGGGATTGCAGCGAGGTAACTCCTGGAAAAACAGGTCCAACTTCTTTGCTGTGATTGCAGGGACCCAGTGAGCTTTCCCATTCTGAGCCTTGCCCGGTATTTGAACCCAAACAGCTAGAACACAGAACATACTGAGGTTCTTACCAGGGGAGGGATTGCAGCTCCTGCCACACGCGGGGTTGTTACGTAAACTGGCTGTTTGAAACGAGTTGAGCGTCAACCTCAAGGTAGGAAGCAAGATGCTTTTGTTTATTTTTGGAGTGGAATTTTGTGGCCCAACCCGCAGCGAGTCTGCTCCGCCATCTGGATTAGCACTGGAGCACCGACAGGCCCATGTGCAGTCTGCCCCCAGATGTGTCTCCAGGGGACCAACCAGGTTTCAGACATCCAAGCTCAGCCACTGTAGGCCCCTTGCAGCACAAAGGTAAGAGGCAACAGGGCACACAGACGACCTACAGTTTTTGTTTTATTTTTTAAAGAGCAGAAAGAAAGTAGGTGCTTAATGAGCCCCCACTATAGTAAAGAAAAAAAGCCAGCCTAAGCCTAATAAAAAGACTGATATCCTCTGCTCGAATGAGAAATAAAGTCATTAAAACCAAAACAGCCAGCACGAAACAAAACCAAAATCTCTCCCGAGAAAGCCCCTATACTCCCTGCTGATTAACACGTGGCCTCATCAGTCACTAACTTCAGTCCCTTTCTGTTCAGAAGCTGACAAGCAGCTGCGCTTCAGCTCCGCAACCACAGGCTGAACTACCCGACATCGCCTCTCACTGCAGATGAGGAAGTCATTACTCCAGGGGTGTGACAATATGGGAATCTTGACCTATTAACCACACCCCACTTCTGGTTCCCTGCCCCCAGGGGCTAAATCTTATAAGGGAATCTTTTTAATGAGGTCCTTTGGATACCCTACTTAATTAAGACCCATTTCATACACTTTGTGTGCAAGTACCCATGGCTAGAGGGGCTTCAGTTGTTTCCATCTTTTTAAATCAAGGTCAAACCAAGATGTAAAGCACTGGTCACCTGTCCCATTCTGTCCCCTCCTCTCCCTAGCTCTGTGCCTTAGCCTAGAAGTTAATAACGACAACAATGGCTTAGGTGGATCCCACCTGACTGTGTTCCAGACACCTGGTCATCTTTACCTTTAGCAACATTATAAGCCTGTTTGATTACTATTTGTGCTTCAGCCATGAGGACACCAAGTTCCAGACAGGTTAAATGACTTTGCTTAGAGTGGCACAGGAAGGATCGGAAGCATTTTAAATACAGGCAATCTGGTGTCTTTGCTGGGTTGTTCTTGCTAAACTGACTAATTTCTGTATGAACAGAGGGAGGAGGGCGCACCTAAGCAAGGGTGTCTCAAAGATCCCATAGAGGGGCAGCTCTGTGATAACTACCATATTTAACTGTGTATAATGTGTACCCACATTTTTGGCCCAAGCTTTCAGGATAAAATGTTTCTTTTTTTTTCTTTTTAAAAATTATTTTATTATTTTAAAATATATATACATATAATTTAATTCTTGTTCAAGTACAGTTTTCTGTCTTATATTCCCAGCTCTGCCCCCTCCCCAGTGCTCCTCACCTCCTTCTCGTTTCCACCCCCCACCTTAGTTATTGTCCATGTGTCCTTTATACTTGTTCATGTGAATCCTTCCCCTTTTCCCCTGTGATTCTCTCCACTCTTCCCTGTGGTCCCTGTCAGCCTATTCTGTATTTCAGTGTCTTTGGTCATATTTTGCTTGCTTGTGTGTTTTGTTGTTTAGGTTCCTGTTAAAGGTGAAATCATATGGTATTTGTCTTTCACTGCCTGGCTTATTTCACTCAGCATAATGCTTTCCAGTTCCATCCATGATGTTGCAAAGGGTAGGAGCTCCTTCTTTCTTTCTGCTGCATAGAATTCCATTGTGTAAATGTACCATAGTTTTTTGATCCGGTCATTTACCGATGGGCATCTAGGTTGCTTCCAACTCTTGGCTATCGTAAATTGTGTTGCTATGACCATCGGGGTGCATAGGTTCTTTTGGATTGGTGTTTCAGGGTTATTAGGATATACTTCTAACCGTGGAATTGCTGGGTCAAAAGGCATGTTCATTTTTAGTTTTCTTAGAAAATCCCATACTGTTAGGAAAAATATCTTTCATTTTCATTTTTAATTCAATTTTTATTTATTTATATTTAGAGACTTATTTTTTGTATTATAAAGGAATTTTAGCATTTATTTAAAAACATTTTATTTTTAGAGAGAAGGGAAAGGAGGGAGAAAGAAGGAAACATCAATGTGTGGTTGCCTCTCACACTCCCCCTACTGGTTATCTGGCTTGCAACCCAGGCATGTGCCCTGACTGGGAATCGAACTAGCAACCCTTTGGTTCACAGGCCAGCGCTCAATCCACTGAGCCACTCCATCCAGAGCTAGCATTTATTTTTGAACATATTCTGGTACAAGAAAGTTTATGTGATAAGTAATTATAAAACACAAGAAGAGGTATAAGTTATTTCAGGTACTACCCATGTATAATGTGCATCCTTATTTTTCCCTCAAAAAATGTGGGCAAAAAAGTGCACAGTATTCATGGAAAAATACAGAAACAGATTGCTACTTCTTTATAGGCTATCAATGGCAGGTATTTTTAACAGTTCTGGAAGTGAACATCTCCAAGATTTTGTTAGAAATAGAAGTCATGATGCTTAAAGTTGTAAGGAGTGCCTAGTGGTCTAACTGCCTGAGATGATCAAATAAATAAAATAGGCACCTAGTATCTGTTTATATCACAGACTTTGGAATAAATAATGATGGCTTCAAAATTTGAGATTCTCTTTTCCTGTGTATCACTCTGAATACACTGGAGAATGCCAACTTACTGCTTATTCCTAGGAGTTTATATTTCCAATCACCTGATCTCCTGGTTTTAAAGTTGGCCCAGAAGAGGGAAAAAAATAAGACAATTCACTTAGACCACTAATAGAAAAGCTGACTGCCTTCCATTTGTATTCATGACCAGTTCACCCCACTGCAACTTCTTAATCAATGTGTTTCAAGAAAGTCCAATCTGCTGCAGAATCATTGTATTTTCTTCAGATTTTTCTTTACCCTGGAACAGTGATGTAGGTAGCAGACTGCGAGCCAGGGTATCCGTGGTGTTCTTGTTCTGTTTCTCTCATTACTCTTATCAATTTAGGTAAAGAACTTAAACCTCTCTGGAACTCCCATTTCTGCATGGTTGAATTTTAATTAGAGAGCCCATGGATTTTGACAGGATATATGGATGAAACTCATAATATGTATAGATTTAAAAAATTTCCTTCCAGTTCTATGCAAGATATTAAGTGCAGTTTGGAGAGGAAATAGTCTACAGCTTTCCCTGGACTTTCAAAGGAAACCTGATTCCAAAGAGGTTAGGATCCTCTGACTTGAGTGGTCTCTGCAAGTCCTTCCTTGGCCAAATTCTTTTAATAGCAGTCCTCCCAACTTCTGTCCTTCTCTCCCCCCTTTTCTTCCTCCCTCCTTCCTTCCTTCCCTCCCTCCCTTCCTTCCTCCTTGCCCTCCTTCCTTCCTTTTCACTTGCACTTTCCTCCTAGATGGGAATTGTAGTGAACTAGGCAGGGAGGATTGTGTAGGGAGAACCAGCCACAAGTGTGCAAATCTGTGTGGTAGTTCTCAGACATTACCAGTAAACCATTATTCTCCTGGTAAGAATTCCTCTGATAAAATAAGCATCTCTCTAAAAGTTTTAGTATTTTTATGAAATAATACTATGTGAAGTAATACTATATAAGTCTCTCTACTATATGTGAGCAAATACTATTTCTGAGGTTGCCACATACAAATGTTTATATAAGGACATGTGTTTACCTTACAAAAATGTTACTTTGAAAAGTATCACATTTGTAGCCCTAATTTTGTCCCTTTCGGAAACTGGTTTGATGAAAGGTCGTTCTTCATAGTACTTTAGTTTGTCTCCCAGAGGCCCATAGTATTTTTTTTCTGGTAAACTTATTATTCCTGAAATATAAGGTACATACATAAAACAGTATGAATTCTAATTGTATATGTTCATAAATTTCCACAAAGTGGGCATTCCGAGGAAAAATACTCATTATAAAGAGGAAGGTGTTGTTATGTCCTGTTAACCTTCCTTGTGTCCCACCCCAGCTATTATCCTGAGGAAAGGTGACTATTGTTCTGATATTCATCCACATGGACTAGTTTTGCCTGATTTTGGACTCCATGTAAGTAGCATCATCACAGTCATAGTCTTTTGTGTCTGGCTTTCCATAATATTTGTGAGATTCATTCATGATGCTGCATGTATTTATAGTTCCATTCTTTTTCATTGCTGCATAGTATTCCTTTATATCAATACATCACAATTTACTTATTCTATTTCTGATGAATATCTAACTTGTTTCTACTTTTTGACTAATTAACATTGTACATGCCTTTTGTTAGACATAGTACTCAGTTTGGTGGAGTATATACCCAGGAATGGAATCTTGCATAAAGGCATATGTTCACTGTTTCTAAATAAGAATAAAAAAATTTTTCACAATGACCATTTAAATTTACAATTCTTCCCACAGTAGGTAGGAGTTCCTGTTGCTCTGTTCTCACCACCACCGGGCAACTCGTCAGGCTGGTGGCTTTAATTTGCACTTCTCTGACCATTGATGCCCTAGCAAATCTTTATGTACATATTGGTTATTTGCATGTTCTCTTTTATAAAATGGGCCATCCTCAAGTGAGTGGTGCATTTTAGAAATCATATCATCTCTTTTGTTGGTTGGTAGGCATCCTTTCTCATGTATTATATATTGAAAATACTTTCTAATCAACATCTTTCCTTTCCCTGTCTTACTATTATCTTTAGGTGCCTTAATTTTAGTGATTCCAACTTATCATCCCTTACCCTTACTGTTTGAGTTTTTATTTTTGACCACCCCAAGATAATAGAGATACTCTCCTACTTCCTTCCAGTACCTTTCATGTTGAACAGATGCCATAGAAACAGGAAAAGAGGCAGTATATCAAACCTGGCTTGCCTTACGTATCAAAACATGCTACTTGTGTGATGGCCCAGAATGTCCCATCCGCAATGTTGGAGACCACTTATTCTGAATGCTCATTGTCTTATACACCTCCACATCAATTGAATTACTTATGAGGTAAAATTAAATTTTTAGAAGTCAAAAAGCTCTTAGCTCCTTGTCTTGTCATGTGAGTGTGTCTGTGGGGTGACAAGAAAAGATAAAACCATAGGATGTTCTGTTTGAGTTTTGTTTAATGGATTTTGGTCAATATTGTCCACTCATCTCCACTTCCATGTCACTGCTTTTCATCATGACAGGAGAAGATACTCATGGGAAGATTTTTTAAAAAGTCAGATATTTTATAGATATATATCATGAGATATTAGAGATTTTATACACACACATATAACATATGTAAATATAAAAGTTCCAAATAAGTTAAAGAATGCTTTTTAAGTTATTAATCCTCCTGGCTGATAATATGACTCTCAGGCCCACTACCTTATCCAGGGCTTCTGTAAGTGAAAGGTGCCAGGTACAGCTTTTACATTATGTTTAGCTTCAGATTTTTATAGGCTGCATGAATCTGTCTTCTGTTCTTGGAAGAGGACCTCTTTGTCTTGGGCAATTCAAGTACCCTGAACAGACTTGGGAATATCCTAAGAAAACCTATTAAAGGGGAGGGTGTTGAGAAGAGACAGGTATTGCATGAATACCTAAAGTAAGCTAAATTTTTAAACTGTAGAGAATAAAGATAGGGGCACGATCCTTTAAAAGCATTCTTAAACAAATATTAAGATTTTGGAATCAAAGAAACCTGAGTTGGAAGTGACCCTCCCACTTGTAATATGTGTGATTTTAGACAAGTCTCCTCACTTCTCTGAATGCCAAAGCATTTGTTTCCATATCAAAAAACTGTTGGTCATAATAGCTACATGAGGAAAATAAAGAAGTACAGTAAATCTGGAGAAGAAAGAAGAGATAGGGGAAAGATAAAGCCCAAAAGGTGGAAGAGATGAGGTAGACAAAAGACTGACAATTGGGGACACTATATGAGAAGCATGATAACTGGCATGGAGCAGACACTTAATAGATTGGCATTGCTGTTACTGTTACTATAATTATGTTTCCAGGTGTAGTCATAGATTGGAACACATAATTTGACCTGATACATGACTACAACTCTGAGATATTTTGGCACTAAAGTATTTAATTATTCTCAAATTACTCTCACAGGTTAGGATTATTTAACTGTTGGCAAGTAAAAAGAGGTTGCTTTGACTTCTTACCTACATTAAAAATAATTCTAAGTGAACACAATTAATAAAACAAAAACAATATCTATGAGAATATGAGGAATATCATAGAACATCAAAGTCAAGGTCCTCTTATATCTTTACCTTTAGTGTGTTTGTAAAAATATTTTTCCAAATTCTTTGACATAATGAAATCTTTTAGGGTTTGTTTCAACTTCTGATTTTTTAAAAAAAAATTTGTTTTGAGGTGACATTGGCATCCTTTGACTTAAACTATTTTTCTTAAGTAGAAGATCCTTTTCTTTGGTTTAGATTTCCACAGATCTAAGTTGTGAGGACAGGGTATAATTAAGTTTTAAAAAGCAAGCAAACAATTAGAAGGGAGTTCAGCTTGTGTTTAAGAAAAAACCCCAGTTTATTATTGAATAAAAGACATTCAGGAGGAAGAAAACAATTAAGAAAGTGACTGAAGTGCTCTAGGGAAAAATTAGTTTACAATGGTTTTTTGTGCAACCAGTCAAAATAAGCAATAGGTACAGCGACAGGCTTTAGAGGAAACAGTACAGAGCCCAGATGGCTCAAGGTCGCATGTTTACAAGAAGACCTGGAAAAGCCGTTAAACCCTGCAAGTGCCACTCAGTTAACAAGAAGACTTTCAGTTCTGAGGACAAGAAAAGAGTTATGAAGGCTTGGGACAAGGCAGGTGGAAAGGACAAGGAGAAGAGGGAACACGAGATGAAAAGATGATGAGTTTGAAAACAGGAAAATATGAAGTAGTGAAATCAATAGGAGAAAGGGGGAAAATGAAAATGAAATGTGGAAATAATAATGAAAAACAAGAAAGTACTTGTAAATATGCTCAGGTTTTCTACCAACCAGTGTCTCAGTTTTAAGTCCTTTGTGTTATATTAGATGCAAATGGTTGGAGGGAGAGACAGGCAATATTTTAATCAAGTTCAGTTCTGTGCTATTCAATCAGGAAAGGCAGAACCTAGTTTTGATGGCACACAGGCCTCTGTTTATTACACAGCACCAACTTTTATGATGTAATTAGAATAACTTTGGAATTTTCCTGTGACAAAAGCATTCACAAAGGTCACCACAAAAATAAAAATACTGTGCTTCTGAAGAATGACATTAGATTATTTACATAATGGCTTCTCTAACCAGTGGTCGGTGTAAAATTAATTCTCAAACAATGAAATGTGCAACCGTTATCTTTGAGAAGATAGAAAAATAATTCTAGTGTTTATAAACCTAATAATGACATAAATCAGGTTAATCTGATTTAAGAGCAAGGTTTTCCAACAGTGGCAGGCACTACTGATGTTTAGACTGAATGGTTCTTTCTTGTGGGGGTTGTCTTCTGCATTGTAGGAAGCGTGGCACCCCTGTCCTCTACCCACTGCATGCAAACAGTGAAAGCCTCCCCCTCAGTTGTGACAGTCAAAGGTGTCCTCAGTTATTGCCAACGTCCCATGTGGGTAAAAGGGACCCCAGTGGAGAACCACTGCTTTGGAGGCATTGACTAGTGTCTACCAGTCCACTATATCAAGAAAAAGAGTAGGCTAGATTTAAATCAAGATGCCATACACCTGTGCACCTTGTTTAAGGTTTTCCCAAAGCACTTCCACAAGTGTTATTTATTTCTTAGTCATTAACATTCCTTAGAAGAAAATTCGGGAAGATGATATTATACCTCTTTTCTTAAGGAAACTGAGACACAGAGGAAAGTGAGGTCCAAATCATATGTCTTCGTTTGAGTTTCCCTGCAAGACTTTGGGACAAAATAGGAGTGAAGATAGTTTACTAGGGAGATAGACTCCCAAATGGTCCTAGGAAATCTCAGTCGGGGAAGCAAGAAAGGGAGGGAGCCGGGAGAGAGAGAGAGAGAGAGAGAGAAGCAGTAAATTGAACAATTCGCCGCTGTACAGAACTGAAGTTTAAATCTGCTGGGAAACCCCAAGGACCAGTGGAAAATAGGCACTTCAAAGTCATCCCATCCAAGGGACAGGGAATGGAATACCAGCTGATGCCAGTAATCAATGAGGGGCTGATTCCGAGATGAAGATGTGGTAGAGCAGCGATGTCAGATTCATTTTCACTGGGGGCTACACCAGCCTCGCGGTGGCCTTCAAAGGGCTGAACGTAATTTCAAGTCCTTAACAGTTGTACATTTATACAGCCCTAAAATTATTTTGGCTCTTAAGCCAAATTATTTTGCTTAAGCCACTAAAATTGTGACAATTGGTTACAGAAATGACAGAAAGCTAACGCAGATTTTGGTACCAGGAGTGGGGTGCTGCCCTAACAAATATGTATAAGTGGCTTTGAAATTGACCTGTGGGCAGAGACTGGAGGGATTTTGAGTAGCACCAGAAGGCCTAGATTGTCTTTGGAGATGTTTTAGTAGAAATATGGATAGTAATGATTCTATTAGTGAGGAAGTGAGAAGCATGATGGAGAAAATGTATATTTCTTAGGGAATTTCAAAATGATCATAAACAGATTATTGACAGAAATATCGACATTAAAGGTCTCCTGGAAAAGGTTCAGATGGAAATGAGGAACCTGCTTTTGGAAAGTGGGGAGAAAGGAAATCCTTGTTGTATCATGACAGAAACGTTAGCTGAATTGTGACCTGAAATTGTGTGGAAAACAAAACTTGTAAGTGATGAATTTGGAGATTCAGCTGAAGAGGTTTCCAGAAAAAGCTTAAAGGTATAACCTGGTTTCTTCTTCCTGCTTACAGTAAAACACAGGAAGAGGGAGATAGATCAAAAGAAGAACTATTAAACAAACTGTTAAGGAACTAGGACTTGGTGATTTGGGAAATTCTCGGCCTATTCAAATTGCAAAAAAAAAAAAAAAATGCTGCCATTAGGAGATTCACTGCCAAAAAAGTGTGTGTTAGTATCTCAGAAGGAAGAAAAGTTCAGAGCATGCAGACAAACCAGAGGCTCTTTGGATTAGGCATATGGCTCATGGATCAGCTCAGCTGCCTCAGCAACAGCCAGGAATTGAGGCAGATTATCCTGGAAAGATACATAGTGGAGCTGCTTGTCTAATGAGTAAATTTTAGTGACATACACAGGAGATGCACAAGATTCTTAAGAATTTTGTATCAGCAGAAATATTCCAGTTTAGAATCGAAGACGCAAAGAAAGGACAAAATGGAAAAAGGCTGTTGGGCCAGTATAATCCTATATGCAAGAAAAAGGCTAATAAAATGATAGCTGGAAACCTTTGCTACTTTTTATGAAAAAGAAAAAAATGACTCAGAAGACAGGGCCACAGAGGATTATTCCTAGGTCTTCAAACAAAAAACCTGGTTGGCTTTCAAAGTAGCTTGCCATTAGTGACTCATTTTTTTTCTTTCCATTTTCTCCATTTTTTAACTGGAATGTATAGAGCTGTTGTCCTGTGTCTGTTCTACCATTGTATGCTGGGAAGATCACTTATTTTCTACTTTTACAGGTCTACAGGTGGGGAGGACTTTTGTCCCAGGATGGGTTACACTCACATCAACCACATCTCATTCAGATGAGGATGAGACTTGGACCGTTAGAGCTGACACGTTTTAGATGAGATTTTGGACTTTAAGTTGGTGCTAGAATGGGTTAAAACTTTGAGGAGATTGTAACGAGGTGAATTCATTCTTCAAGTGGGACAGAGGTGAAGATTTCCAGGTCAGAGTATGGGTTTTCTGCCCGTAGGCAGGAAAATGGCCCCCAAAGATGTTTATTACTAATCCTTGGAACCCCCAAATATAATACCTTACATAGAAAAGGGGACTTTGGAGGTAAAATTGGGGTGAGGACACTGAGAGAGAAAGGTTATCTTGGATTATGTGGGTGGGCCCAATGTGATCACAGGAGCTCTTATAAGTGGAAGAGGGAGGCAGAAGAGTCCGAACCAGAGATGTCACCATGGTGTCGGACAGATACAACGTGAGAAAGACTCAACTGTCTACTGCTAGCTTTGAAGATAAAAGGGAGCCATAAGCCAAAGAATGTGGGAAGCCTCTAGAAGGTATAAAAGGTAAGAAAGTGAATCTTTCTGAGAGCTTCTGGAAAGGAATAGAGCCTGATCAACACCTTGGTTTTAGCCCATTAAGGCTCGTTTCAGATCTCTGACCTCCAGAGCTGTAAGAAAATACATATGCATTGTGTAAGCCACTAAATTTGTGGTAATTTGTTATAGAAGCAATAAAAAATGAATACAGAGGTAATTATTTCTGTGTACTTCCATCCTCTTCTATGCTCAGGTAGAGAGGTGTGCTAATTCTTGCACAGGCGAGATGAGCTGGCACACAGCAATGGAAAGAACAGAAAAGGATATAAAGATGGTTTCTAAATCTGTTTGTCCTCGACACAACTAGTTGTGACAGGAATAAGCCTAGAATTTATAGTGTTGGACTTCAAGTTTAGTGTCCATTATACCATTAGTGTTAAATAAAACCACAGAATCACTAATTTAAGAAAAAAGTTTACTTTTTAAAATTACGCTTCAGTGAGTGTCCAGCAATGAAAACTTTTATACCCGGTTGTTCAGTGGGAAAATTTCATATGGGAGCTAATTACCAAGGTGTTGGAAGAACTTCAAAGGCAAACAGAAGAAGCTGAGACAGCTTATAGACTAGCAATGTCAGGAGGTTGCTGCTGCCCATGGGTCTGGAGCAACGAAGGCAGGACGTGGTGCTCTCCGATCCCAAGGTATGAGGTCCCACAACATGAACTAGGAGAGTGCATATCAAACTGTATACACTTTGAAGTTGTTGTACGAAATAATTTGCCACTGATTACCCACTCTGATGGAGAACGGTAGTCACATGGTTTATCTAAACAGTTAAGAATAGGTTAATATGTGATTGATTTTTTGGGTAGTTATTTTAGCTTTTTAATCAGGTCAAAAAGGATTGGAAACCTGGTTGAAATTTTTTTTTGGTCAACCTCAAAAGCACATGATTCTCACTCATTCACTTTTTTCATTTATTATAAATTAACCATTGGAGGACCTCCTTGTTTTGGGAGATAATGCAGTTAATAAAATGGATGAAGTCCTTGACCTTTATGAGGAAAGTGGAAATGCTCTGAGATAGGAATAAGACTGGAGGGTTTGAGGAAAATCAAAACATCTGTTGCTGAGGCATGTGAAAGAAGACATTGGAGATGCTGTAGAAACCTGTCACTTCTCTTCTCAGAACCTCCCAAATGATTTCTTAGAAGAAGAACATCTCTAGAGATACATGGCAAAGGGAAAGGGAAGTAAAGTCACTGGTGTCTGGTTTCTCTCAATTTCTTTTTGACTCTCTCGGGTAAGGCATTCTTGGAAATCCTTGTCCAGCACCCCATGTAGTTACTGTACATTTCAATGGAGCCCATGGGCTTTTTCGAGAAATTTAAGATGGCACCTGAAGTTAGTTCTCTTCCCATCCAAGACTGGATGCTCACTTTTGCTACATTCCCTTAGGGGCAGATGGACCTTGAAAAATGTCTTGTTTCTATTAGCATCTGAACATGAAAACTGATGGCATTCTTAAATGGTGAGTTCAGGAGAGTTTAAGATAGGACCATTTACAAACTTATAAGGGGTTGAGAAAACCAACAAGGGATGGTGAAGCACCTGGGACTGTTGACACCAGGGGTTGTCACTTCCCTTAGACCTGGAAGATCAAGAGGAGGGAGAAGTTAGTTACCTTCCTCCCTCTCTTCCTCTTTTTCCTATTCCTCCATCCAGGCATCTTGTGTTTGTTTAGTACCTCCCTTTGGTCAAACCCAAATGGAACCCAGAGGGCAAAGGGGCCCACCGTTGCAGTTCACAGAGGTCAGCCACAGGGGAGCAGAGTGAAAAGGGTGCACAAGGAATCAGGAGGGGCAGAAGACTATGTACCTCATAATTACCTTCAGCAACACTAACGTTACATTAATACTAATTCCTCCAACAATAAAATAATTTTGAATCAGTCATCCTTTGGAAACAAGCCAGAATTAGGTTGAACCTTGCTCTCTTTTAAAAAAGAGAAAGGTTTGCTCTGTAATTGAATAGGCTAAATAAAATTGCTTTGAGGTAGTATGGTGCCACTGAACCTTCTTGATATAAAGATATAAAAGCACCTTGAAGGTATGTACATGCAAATAGTTAATTTGGTATTTTAAGGAACTATTATTCATTTTCTGAACAAACATGCCCCCAAAGACTTATTAATCTTACTGCCTATCTAGAAATCAATGTACTTCAGCTTGCTTTGTACTTAAAAAATATTTTTTGAATGTACTCATGTACTTCAGCTTGCTTTGTACTTAAAAATATGTTTTGAATGCACTTTCTATTATTCAGTTGGCTTCCCTGAACCCAGTCTGACTGGCAGGATTTTCTACAGTCACATGTTTGTCTCTGGTGTGTCCTTTATGGACAGGACAACAGCCATTACATAAGCAAACCATAGAGGGTCTGATTTCTCACTTGATCTTGTATATTATTTCTTTTCCTTTGTGTTAGCTCTCCTGCACCTGTGTTTGAGTTAACTCTGGGCTCTGAGGACATTTGGGGGATGATTAGAATATTTAAAGAGCAGCAAGTAAACAGATCTCATAATTAGTTGATTGTCTGTGTAAGCCAGACAGAGGAGACTGTTGTATTGTTATAGGAGCTCCAAGGAAGCACCGTTTTTGAAAACCTAATAAAACTTCCATCTTTTCAGGTCTGACCTGATTATTTGCCACTGGAGACCACAGGGTCATGTGCAGGACAAAGTGCTGCCTCTAGAACCTTTGTTGGAAGTATTTTGTTTTGAATGGGCAAGTATTAAGCCGAGAGAAGATGTGAGGAGTGGATTGGACAGGATTGATGAGGTGGTGTTTTATTTTTTGTCTATTGGGACAGAACTTCATGCTCTCAACAGCCAGAATAACAAGGAAGAAAAAGAAAGAATGAGAAGAGGCTGAGTAAATAAAGAAGGCCAGAGAGATAGCCGGAAATGTCATACAGTTATAGCCAATGGAATAAACAGTTCTGTTTATTCCTCCATACTTTCCCGTCATCTTTAACTCTTTTCTGGTGCTTCTATTATTTCCTGAACTTCCCCTGTCACAGTACTAACAACATATACTGTGATTGCTTCATCTCCTTCCATCGCTTCCTTCTAGACCAGCACTTCCAGTAGTACTTTCTGCAGCGATGGAAATGTTGCACATCTACATGTGGCTATTGAGTACTAGAAATGTGGCTAGTGTAGCTGAGGGATTGCAATTGTAATTTTAGTTAATTTTACTTAATTTAAATTTAAATAGTCACATGTGGTTAGTTGTGACTGTATTGGATTCCAGAGTTCTAGACTATATGTGCTATAAAGGTAGGGGCCACATAGGTCATCGTTGTGTGCCTGAATAATTGTAGGCATTCAAGAAATATTTGCTGAAGGAAGGGAGGAAGGAGGAAGGAAGAAGGAAGGAAGGAAGGGAGGGAGGAAGGGAGGGAGGAAAGGGAGGAGGGAGGAGGAGTGGACGGAAGCTGGGATGGAGCAATCTTCCAAGTAGACAAACGTATGGCTAGGAATTGGTGTTACAGAGCAGAAAGAGTTTGTTCACCCAGCACTAGCAGAGCCAGACACCAGACACCATAACTTGCAGTTGGGAAATACTGGTTATTTTATTGATAAATGGTGCCATCCAGGAGAACAGGAAGCTAATGCTCAAAAGCCCAAACTCTCCAATGGCATATAGATAACATATTACATAGGGAAAAATTCACAAGACACTACATTACAGGGTCATGCTGGGAGCCGGTGGGTTGCAGATGAGGTAAGGGCAATGAACCATTTCTTCTGGTCTTGAGGACGGCTCTGGGGTCTTTTCCCACATCCCCCTGTCTGGTCTCTTGGGAAGGAAGCCACCGGGTCGTTCCACCTTAGGGCTCTGGAACTGAAACCTAACTTGGGCCAAGATGTTATCTTTAGCCTGCCCGAGCAGTAGCCAGGTCCTGACTACTGTCTTCTTCTGCTTCGGAGTTGCTGATTGTCGGAAGAAAACGTTAGTTCTCTGAGGCATGTAGCCACACAGAGAAAAAGATACTGTTTCTAGAGCTAGGATTTTAACACTATACATTGTCAAAATCATAAGAACCCTTGATTTCATTCAAAAGCGTGGTGAACTCTGAGACTGAGTACTTCTTGGGTGGAGAAGTTATTTCTGTCTTATAACAATAACTTAAAGGCACTAACTCAGACTGAAGATTCTGGAGGATTGAACTTCAGTTTACAATTTTGTTAGCCCTCTTTCTTGGAGGTCTCCATCCTATTTTCTTTGAGCTTTTCAGGCTGTGACACAGCTGAGTGCTTTTAAGAAGCATGATACTCTAGAACTCTGAGGGGATGTTAAAAGTCATCCCCGGTGGTTTGGTAGCTTGGACAGGGTGTCCCATGGGAGGATCAAACGTCTGAGGCATGGTGGTGGCAATGCCCCTCATATGCTGTGTGACATTAACCTCTAAACCTCCTGGCATGTCAGTTTGACCTTTGTAAAACTGTGGGGTTAAATGAGCTAATCCCTAAGCTCCTTTTCAGAGCTGATACTGTAAATATGTATTAGGGTACATGTTAGTTTTTTAAAAAGCCAGAACCATTTAATATAATTTTATATACAAAATGTGTTTTTTTAGCTGTCCACTCACTAGTAAGGTTTTCCATTTTGATACAGCTTCAGGTTGGTATTACAAACTTACAAACCGAGGAAGATGAGATTACTTGAAGAAAGAATTCATGATGACCAAAACTTGAAGTAGCATTTCTTCTTTAAATAGCACCTAAAAATATTTTAGAAGCATTGGCTTGACTGTGTAAATAAACATTGACTCACTTAAAGTTATTGTGACTGCTGAATTCAATATTTACAATGCTAAATTTAAAAGCATTCATTACTAATGTTTAGCTTCAAAAGAAGTTTGAGTCACTTATTTTATCTTTTTAAAACGACAAAAAATTTTAAAGATTTCAATTATTTATCTTTAGAGAGAGGAGGAGGGAGGGAGAAAGAGAGGGAGAGAAACATCAATGTGTGGTTGCCTCTCTCTTCCCCTCATCTGGGGACCTGGCTTGCAACCTAGGCATGTGCCCTGACTGGGAATTGAACCAGCGACCCTTTGGTTCACAGGCCAGCACTCAATCCATTGAGCCATACCAGCCAGGGCTAAAAAGACAACATTTTTATTAGAAGATAAGAAAATCCACTCCTCAAAATTTATAATCAAATCAATACATTTTTTAAGTGTAAAAGTAATATGAACACAGTAAAATTTTAGACACAAGAGAAAAGAGGAGAAAAGTTTACCAATTATTTTACCTCACTGATACCACTATGGTTAATATCTTGGTGTGTTTTTTCAATGAATGTTCCTTTTATATATTATAATTTTAACTATGTATTATATAAATAGGTGTATGTTGCTTAGATTTTTAATGATAAATTGTGAAAGACTTCAGACCTCCAGAAAAATATAGAATAACTCATCATGTATGTACCACCTAAATTTCAGAGATATGTTTGTTTCAGATCTCTTTCCTGTTTCAGATCTTTTTGTTTTTAAATAATAAGATATTATGGATATAGCACCAAATGCATCCTAGTCCTTCCATTCCTGTTCATGATTTCTTATAAATGAAATGTATACACATTTCATTTTTCTAATAAAATTCTACAAACAATTTATAGTATTGTTTTATGGGGTTAAAATGTGCATGTTATCATCTATAACTTGCATTGATTTATTATAAACTTTTGAAATGTGTCCATGTTGGTACATATACTGCTAGTTTGTCCATTTTAATTGCTTTTGGCATTCCATTTATGGACAGCCCACAGTTATACAACTGATTTGCCTGTGGTATAAGTGAGTTACTTTTATAATTTTTACTATTATGACAATTTTGTAATGAACATATTTTACACATTTATTTCTGAATGTATGTGAGAATTTTTTTAGGGTGGATATCTAGATCAATAGATTATCTAGTGAGAACATCTTCAAATGTTTTAGGTACTTCCAAATTACTCTCCTAAGTAATGAAACTAACTTATACCCCAGTTTTATTTTACCTAATTTTCACCAACAATTGTTACTTTCAGACTTTTAAAGTTGGCTAATTTGATGGCTATAAATTAGTATCTAATCATTGTTTTAATTTCTATCTTACTATTTTACTGATTTCTAGTGAGATAGAAGAATCTTTATACTTATATTGATTTCTTAGATTTTTTTCTATAAAATGCTCCAAATCCTTTTTAGATTAGCTATTTTTCTTTTTTCCTTATTGATCTGAAGAGCTATTTGGACCAATTTATTGTAATTTTATAAACAATGTACATTTAAATTATTCTACCTAACTACTACCTACCTACTTACTTAAGTGACCTTCATTCATGTTTATAGACAATTTAACACGAAAACATCATCAAAGCCTTAATCCTACAGTGACTGGAAGATCATATTTCATATGTATGAAATTCAAACTAAAAAGTACATTTTTTAAAACAGTTTCAGAGAAAAAGCTGCACAGCTATGAGAGTCCTAGAAACAGTCCTTCTGTGTGAATGTAAATGGCCCCCTGACGTTATCATTTTACCTCCCCAGATTTTTTCCCCACCTAGAAGTAGAACTGATGATTAAAAAAATTTACCCTATGTTGTTTTCTTTGGCTTGAGGCTTTCTTTGGGTGCACAGATGATAAAACCTAACTTTTAGAGAAGTATAGAAAGTGGTATATTCTTACATGGAAAGTGAAATCATCTTATCTATTAGGCGGTTTATAAAGGTAAGGATGTTTGTGATTAAAGGCCTTTTATATCTTTCAGATATTTCAAAACAAAGCTCATGTACCTCTGGTTACACTAATCATCCTTGCTATCTGTTTTACAACTCTGTTCACTGTTGCTTTTCATCTCAGTGGCTCATAATAAACGCTCCCCTGGTTACTTTCGGGGAGGCAGGGCTGAGTGATGGATAGAAGCAATGTTCTATGGACACATGGAAGCCTGGAGTTGTTGAAATAATTCAGACACGGAGTAAATTCTCACAGTTACTTTCTGTCTAAATGGACTTGTTACTCATCTCCCAGACTCTGTTTCTCTATCCATGAAACAATGCTATGAGAATTATTATAATCCTCTAGGGCTCCATCATTAGCCAGCCACCATATTGGCATAGGGTGTCTCATAGGCTGTCTCATTTAATCAGTGCTCCTAGAGCAATCAGTAAGGAATAGGAAAGGCATTGGACATGCATTAAGTGGTGGTAGCCATGGAGGTAAGAGGCTGGCAGAAGCCCTGGAAATCGAAAAGGAAGCTGAGTTGGGCAGGCAACCCAGAAGACATTCCATAATGAAAAGTGAAGCCAAACATTTTTCAGAGGCAAAAAGCTCTACTTCTGTAATCCTTAAGGCACAGTCATGGTTCTGAGAAAGGTATAGGCCTCCAAAAAGTTACTTATAGCTTAAATACTACCAAGGGTAGCATTGTGGTTTGCTTGAAGGAATTAAATACTTATTAATGGGAAGAAAATGCTTTTCTGGAGCTGGTCATTCCATAATAATGGTGAGTAACTGAGGTTTCATTATGCAGAAAGACTTCAACTGTTTTCAGCAGCTTTCAAGGAGGGCATTGTTCACAGCAGCGCAGTGTATCCAACAAGTTTAGGGTTTAATACCTTTAAGCATAAACACCTCTTTAAAAAATTTACCCATTGTATAAGGGAATCATTCTAAAATATACGTTTTGTTACTCTGTCTTTTTAAACAAAACATACTTAGGTAACTTAATCTTTTTTCATGAATCAGAGAGTCATTATGCATTTTAGTTTTTATATCATGTCATAATTCAATGATGCTCTTGGGATCTATTAACACGTAACTGTCTGTTTACACTAGTCTCTTTGAATCTCATGTCTGCCTTTAACGCTTTATTCTGTTTTCTCTCTTGCTTCTATTTGTCTTCTGATGTGCTGTCAAACATGTTACAAATGTTTATAAAGCAAAAGAAACTAGGTTCTGAGTAAAGGCCCAAGGAGCTCTCCTTATAGTTCAAACAATTTCTCTCAAAATGTGTTGACTGCCTAATATATGACAGGTAGGTGCTAAGTGTTGAAGGTATAAAGATGAATAGTGTCTGCTCTTAGGGATCCCACATGCTGGTGAGTTATAAACTTTCCTGTGGCTCATGAGACTATGATTTCTTCTGTAAACTTTGAGACACCTGTTTTCATTATTTGTTGAGCATTCTTTCTAAAATCCTGATTCTCAGCTGCCTTCCTACTACTTGAAATTGGTGAATATCTAGAATTTCAAGACTCAACAAATGCCTTTTATGTATGAATGGTCATTACCTAATAATAAGGGCAGAGAAAATGCTGAGAGGCTTGGTGGCCACGTAGGGGTTGAAAGACTCCACAAAGCTTTCTACTGGCAGAGTGCTTACATATTCCACATTTATGGTAGAGATTTTTGAACAAAATGGTCTTGTGAAATTGAACTTCAAAGTTTACACTTTGTTCCAGAAAAAGATAGAGTAGACAATATTACTTGCGAATTAAGGAGGTGTAGTCACACTGTGGAACAGAGGAAGAGCAGGGAGACTGGCAAGGTGAGGCGGAAGCGACAGGCTCACTGTGCACCTGGTCTGGGAACAGGCATGTGAGCCAGAAGTCTGACTCCTAAGAATGGATGGTTGTACACGAACTTATGTCTGAACACTGAGGTCACCTGCTTACAGAAAACTGGAGCATTCCTTTGTCATAAAAAGAGGATCCAAAGAGCCAGTATCAGTGCTTATTACATCTCAGGTTTTTGTAAAGCTTCTGGAAAGAGAAATCTCTCCAACCATGACTAGGCTAAGACTTTTGCTAGTTCTGAAAATGCATCCTCTTTTAAGATAAGGTTTCTTGGCTGCCAACAGAAGACTTAGTTTTGAATCTACCTTTCCTAGGAGAATGAAAGGGGGCAAAGCCAAAACCATTAGCCAGTGAGAAGAAACCAAATCTCCTTTAAGATCGCCACCTCTTCTTGGTATTCTTGGGGCTTTTTTCAGCTTTAAAACAGTAATTCCCCTGCTCCAGAAGCAGCATCAGTCCTGGGCATGTCAGCATGATCAGCAACCCTACCTATCCCCCACCCTTGAAATAAATCTGAAAACTAAAATCTTAAAGCACATGAGAATAACCAGGACCAAAATGATAGCCAACAAGATCAATAATCAGAACACAAATTATCTCCTGACAAAATGCAATATGATGTTATGCTAAATGAGTATAAGGAAAATAACAAAATTGTAAACAAAAATGGTCAGCTATGCATTAAGACAGGTGGAGATGGAGAAAAATCTGTTAGAAATGCTAGATATAAAAGAAATGTATAGTTACTGACATTTTAAAATACTCCAGATGGTTATTCACAGAAAAGGTAGAATTTGTGAGTTGGAAGATGTTCCTGAGGAATTTACTCATAATGCTGCACTGACTGACCCAGACAGTAAAATCTGGAAAGAAAAATGAGGGCCATGGAAGATAGATTGAGAAACCCTTCATGTACATGTATAATTTTTTGTAAGAAGAGGAGAAAGGCATGGTTGAAATGATGTATTTAAAATGGATTATTATGGCTGGCACATTTAGTACTGCCAGAAAAGCCTGAGTCTTCAGTTTGATCACCAAATGCTTATCAGAGTGAATGAAATAAATTTAGAAAAATTAATTGAAGTTATAAAACATCCAGGATAAATAAAAAAAAATTGAGCAGTTACCAGAGAGCAGAAAGGCAGATTACCTACTATGGAATGACAGTTAAAGTGGTGGCAACATCTCAGCTTCAATAGTAGGTGCTTTATTGAAGACAATGAAATATTGTCAAAATGCAAAAGGGAAAAGAGCTAGAATTCCATATCGAGTAAACTGTCATTTGAAAGTAAGTATGACATGAGCATATTTCCAGATGTGCAAAAACTAAGAGTTTCACTGACATTTTCACTGCAAATACTATCTTAGAAGAATATTTTTTTAAGCAACTGTGAATAAAGAAATTCGTAAACTGTGTCAGTAAATATTATTAATGGTAAGAAAAGTAGTCACTAATTTTTTAAAGGTGGAACTATAATTCTGGATAAAAATGACAAGGAAAAGGGGAGGGAGAATTACAGAGGACCGGTACTCCGGTAACTGAGCCTAATATGCTTAAATACCATATTATTTTTAATTTTAAAAATTTATTGACCTGGTGTATCAGGACAATGCTCTAACCAACTGAGCTACATGGCCCAGGTGAATACAATATTCTTTTTAAAAATTAATTAATTAATTATTTTTAAAATTATTTATTTTATTTAATTCTTATTCAAGTACAGTTTTCTTATATTCCCAGCCCTGCCTCCCCAGTTCTCCCCACCCTCCTCCCATTTCCACCCCCAACCTAAGTTATTGTCCATGTGTCCTTTATACTTACTCATGTGAAACCATCCCCTTTTCCCCTATGATTCTCTCCCCTCTCCCCTCTGGTCACTGTCAGCCTGTTCCACAATTGAGTGTCATTGGTCATATTTTGCTTGCTTGTTTGTTTTGTTGTTTAGATTCCTGTTAGAGGTGAGATCATATGGTATTTGTCTTTCACTGCCTGAATTATTTTGCTCAGCATAATGCTTTCCAGTTCCATCCATGATGTTGCAAAGGGTAGGGGTTCCTTCTTCCTTTCTGCAGCATAGAATTCCATTGTGTAAATGTACCATAGCTTTTTGATCTAGTCATTTACTGATGGGCATCTAGGTTGCTTCCAACTCTTGGCTATTGTAAATTGTGCTGCTATGAACATTGGGGTGCATAGGTTCTTTTGGATTGGTGTTTCAAGGTTCTTAGGATATACTCCTAAGAGTGGAATTGCTTTTACAGATTCAATGAAATACCTATTAAAGTACCAGTGGCATATTTCACAGACATAGAACAAACACTTCAAAAATTTATATGGAACCACAAAAGACCCCGAATAGCAGCTGCAATGTTAAGAAGGAAGAACAAAGTAGGAGGGATCACAATACCTGATATCAAACTGTATTACAAGGCCACTGTAATCAAAACAGCTTGGTACTGGCATAAAAATGGGCACATAGACCAATGGAACAGAACAGAGAACCCAGAAATAAACCCAACTCTCTACAGTCAATTAGTATTCGACAAAGGGGGCAGTATCATAAAATGGGGTAAAGATAGCCTCTTCAACAAATGGTGTTGGGAGAACTGGACAGCTACATGCAAAAAAATGAAACTCGAGCACCAACTTACATCATACACCAAAATAAATTCAAGGTGGATAAAAGACTTAAATATAAGCCATGACACCATTAAAGTCCTAGAGGAGAACATTGGCAGGAAAATCTCAGATATTTCACGCAGCAACATTTTTACTGATATGTCCCCTAGAGCAAGGACTATAAAGGAAAGAATAAACAAATGGGAT